>NC_039253.1:6581692-6591692 GCF_003368295.1 Carassius auratus
TTTTCGGACTATAAGTTGCACCTGAGTATAAGTCGCATCAGTCCAAAAATACGTCATGACGAGGAAAAAAACATATATAAGTCGCACTGGACTATAAGTCGCATTTATTTAGAAACGAGAAAACATTACATTCTCCAGCCGCGAGAGGGTACTCTACACTACTACAGGAGCACTGAGCAGCATCTCTAGCAGCATAGAGCGCCCACTGGTGGCTGTAGACGGTAATGTTTTCTCTTGGTTCATTTCTCTCGGTTCATGTCAAATTAATTTTGATAAATAAGTCGCACCTGACTCTAAGTCGCAGGACCAGCCAAACTATGAAAAAAGTGTGACTTATAGTCTGGAAAATACGGTACAAATAACATGACGAAGGCTTTCCACAGAATGTTGTTCTTCGAATGTTTTCTCTCCGTGTTAAAGAATGTCCCCTGAACATTGCAAATTTATTTAACATTTAAAAAACACAAATGAAAGTTGTGAGAATGTACCCTATTAGCTGAGAAGCTGTTAGTAAATAAATTAAAAATCAATATCAAAATTAAGTGAGTTCATGCTTAAAACTAGTAAAATATCTGCTAGTGGGGTAAGAAAAAGAAATTTAATTAAACCAGAAAAGTTTATTTTCCTTACACCTCTGGCAGATTTTTTTTTTTCTTGTTTTAAGCAAAACTAGTTTTATTTTATTTTATTATTATTATTTTTTTTTTTCAGAAAACCAAATATGAATTTAAAAGTGTATGGCATTATACTTCTGAATTAAATTTATCTTGATTTCAAACAGTTTGGAAATTGGTACTTAGAAAAACAAGACTGATTATTTGAAGTGCACAAATACGATAACAAATTAGAAGATTGTACCTATTGGCTAAAGCGAGTCAGTTAATAAAGCAATTCATTCATGATTCAGTCTGAAAGATTTGTTAAATATTAGTCTCTATTAGTTGAATGATAGAGAAATCTCTGGTTATTGTGTGTGTAAGTCACTGCACGCACTCCGTCCTGCAGAATATCTGTGGACTGAGCAAAAGTGAGAGAGAAGGTGAAAAATCTGGCTTCTGTATCTCCTGTAGAACGACTTTCTCCTGACAAGAAAAACAGAGCACAACATTTTAATAAGGGTCCCACCTCAGGGACCCCTTAACCTGGAGTCTATTCAGATTTGATTCACACCAGAACTGCAGGTGTGTTAATAATTAATTGGAGTAAACAGTGGTTTATAAAGGGGGCCAGGCCGAGCCAGAGCCAGAGCTGGATAATTAGCTCATTACGGATCAGTGCTAAGACGGACCGAGACCCTGGATACCAGCCTGAGGACCCACCAGGCCCAGTCCAATTAATGTCCCTGTCCCCTACCACTGACAATGTGTGTGCCTGTGTATGACTTACACAATTCCTGCTCGTAAAGCTCAAAATGGTCTGTGAGAGTCTGTAAGTTACAGCAGTATTAGTGTGTAAAGCTTACAGTTTTTTTCTCTATGCTTTCTTGACATATATAGGACAGCTGTACGGTTGTGTATTTGTAAATATGCCCTTGTTCGTCCTCGTAGTGTCGCTGGCATTGAAAAGTAGGGCAGGGAATATTCCTCATGGTGATATAACAAGTCGTAAGTGTCACATCTAAGACCTCTCATAAACCAGAGACTTATGGAACCGATGCAGGCCGACCGACCAGCCCTCTAAAATAATCATCCATCACCTTAAACATTTATCAAATATATTAAAATAGCTGATTAACAACAGCACGTTAAAAAAGTGGAATTGTTTAAATTTTGCATGATGTGTATACAGTGTGTTTGTGAATTGCATTTATTTTATTTTTACTTGAGTATTTTTCTTTGTATGTATGTTGTATGTAATTCTGCATTTATTGTTACTTCTGTAGTCAGTAACATGAAACAGGGACACTGTAAAATAAAGTGTTACCTTTTATGTATATTTCATTCTTTTTTATTTGTATTTATGTATGGATTTATGTTTATTTTAATTCATGTTTTATACTTTAAATATTTTATGTATTTATATTTATTGTTTGTATTTTATTTTATTCTATTATATTGTATATACTTATTTTATTTTATTTGTACTGGCTGACACTTTTATCTAAACTGATTTAAAAGAATAGTAATAATAATTTAATCAAAGCTATATGTTTTATCAGTTCTCTGGGAAGCAAATGCATGACCTTGGTTTTGCTCACAACATGCTCCACTGTTTAAACTACAAAACACAGCAGAATTACTGGATGTAATTTTGACCTCAGTTCAAGCAAGCGTACTGATTCGTGGTGGGAGATCCGTGTGGTTAGTATAGAGCCGTATGATCCTGCAGCATGGCTAATGTCCTAGTGTAGCTAGCATTAAAAACACTCAGCGTCTGGCCTGGATCCTGCTGTACTTGGGATTTGATTGTGAGCGGATCTTTCTGACAGGTGTCTCAGAGGGTGGTCGGATCGCCTCTGGCTGTCGTCCCGCCTGGCCCAAGAGCGGAGCGGCTCTCAGCGACTCTTTTCTTTTCCCTGAGGGGGTAATAAAAGAGCCGGATGGCAGGGGTCCAGAGTAGAGATGGGCGTTAGATGACATGAGACCGACAGCTGAATCTTTTGGGAATTGGCCTATTTGTTCCCCAACGGGAGAGACTGGCACAAAGAGAGAATGCTGAGGGTGTCTTTGTTCAAGGTCACACACCAAACTGTAGATTTAGTGACTGGGACACAAGCTGTTTGCACACACGCATAGCAGACTTAGAAGCATATTTAGTTCTTGCTATTACTAAAACTCGTACTTGGGGTCATGGGCCTGTTAAAAATCACTAACCTTGAGTATTCAGCATGTAAATAGGGGGAAGAGTAAAGTCATAATTGATACCTTAAAATATGCTTGCATAGAAGTGTGGTGTTGGATTTTTTAGCTTGACAGACAATAAATGGACATTTTATAAACATTTTATACAATTTTATTTCACTATTTATTTAGTAAATAGATTTAGCAATATATATATATATATATATATATATATATATATATATATATATATATATATATATATATATATATATATATATATATAACTGTTCTTTTACTTAGAAAATTAGTCCTAGAATTCTTTGTGAATTCAGTTAGTTATGTGGCCGATTCAAATTCATACAAATAAAAATTCTGAATTTTGCAAAACCACAACCTCAAAACCATTCATTAGTTGCACAAGTATATTTGTAACATTAGCCAACAATACATTATATGGGTCAAAATTATAGATTTTTATTTTATGCCAAAAATGATTAGCATATTAAGTAAAGATCATGTTCCATGAAGAGGTTTTCTAAATGTTCTACCATAAATATATAAAAAACTGAATTTGGATTTGCATTCTTCTCAATATTTAGATTTTTTGCACCCTCAGATTCCAGATTTTCAAATAGCTGTATCAATAATATATATATATATATATATATATATATATATATATATATATATATATATATATATATATATATATATTATTTTTTTTTTTTTTTTTTTTTTTTTGTCCATGGTCACAAATCTGAAAGCAACCACCAAAAATGCTCTGGCAACATCTTAGCAACTGATCAGAGTACCCTAGCAACCACCCCAACATTATATCTTCCACCCAAAATACTGCATAGCAATTTGAATAAAAAAAAATAAAAAATGACAAACCCTAGCAACCACCCAAACACTCTAGGACCCACCTAGCAACACCATTTTTACTTTTGGCTAGTAAGCAACAACATAACAATGTGCGACTAAGCACTCATGCAACACACATCCTGTTAAAAGTCTTGTTTGTCATTCTGTCACTCTCATTCTTACAGATTCCCCTCAGCCTCGGTGGATTTGTAAGTGAGACGAACAGATATGCACTCGTAACTATCTGACAGAATCGTCTCACATCTGATGAGAGAGAGAAACTTATTTCATTATTACAGATCTATCTGCTGACCAGCATCAACCTTTCCTCTTGTTCTCTCCTTCTTCTGTTCTACAAGTTCCTCCGATCTGTATGTGTTAGTACCCCTCCTGTTGCTCTCCACCTCTGGCTGTCCTTCTCCCTCCATCTGTTTGTTCTGGCAGAGGTGTAGCTGTTCAGATATGACCCACATACACCAACTTGAGGTGCTCTGGTGAGCATGCGTGTGAGGTTAATGGTCAAAAGCTGCTTTTGTTCTTTTTTTTTTTGTAAATTCCTAATGAACACATTTGTGTAATTATACACATACATCTGCCCACAGGCCTCTGAGACAGATGTATTAGCCATCCAGAGACATCAGTCTCAAATAAAATGACTTTCGTTTTACTCAACGCTTGTTCCACATCAGTGGATTTTGTCTTTAACGGAATCAGAATAAGGTGCAGCTGAAGGCAAAATCAAGCCATCAATGCAATGAGCAGTGTGTGCTAACCGAGTTGCAATCTTAAGGTTATTATCTTTAATTATTTAAACAATGGCACCATTGCCTTAGGAATTAGCAGAAGCTAATTCAAATATCGGCAAATTTGCTCTGATGAGGGGAATGAGTAAAGAAGCACACAACGTTTTTTTTTTTTTTTTTGTAATTTAAAGACATTTGTTGGCATTATACCAATAAACGCCTGCCTTTTATGTTTAAAGCAGATTCAGTTTGAAACTCGCAAACAGTTTTACTTAAAAGGGGTATCAAATTAAAAATAATAATAATCCTTTTGTCGGTCTGTTCATAAGCTACGGTTTCTTTTTAGGATTTTTACATAATTACACCAAGTAGGTTATGGCAAGTGATGGTCTTAATGAGTGAGTCATGATTCATTTAAACGATTCATTCAAAAACAGTGATTCATTCAGGACAAAACAAAAGCCTCCTCACGAGTAAGTCATTAAGGCATTCACTCAACGGATTCATTGAAAACACTGGTTCATTCTTAATAGCACATTTCTTTCTGTAAGAAATTTCTATTTTCTATTTTTATAGCAGAAAAAAAAAGTAGTATGGTATTCCAAATTCATATGAGTCATTGCATCGTTCATTTAACAGATTAGTTGAAAAACACTTAATAATTCTTCTCCCACCAGCATTTTTTTTTAATTCCCAGACATTACCAGCGATTTTGATGATTTTCATATAAATTGTATGGCCACATTACATTTTGCTGTATGAATATTTAAATCTGCAATATAGGTAGGTTTCATAAAAATGTATAATTTTGAGTAAAAAGGTAAAAAAAATCTAATATTATTCAAAAACTACATCTGGATAACATTTAGTACAATTATCAAAACATAAATCCAGTAACTCACTTCCATCAACACCTCCAAAGCTTCCACAGACATATATCACTTCCTGGATCAACATTTTACTCCGTAACATTATGCAGTTTTAGTTTATATGCTGTCTATTGCTGATGATTACATTATTTTTCTTATTAATCTGTTTACATAACAGGTTTCTCCATCTTGTTCACATGTGTTTTTTTGTTCGGGAGGTTTTGACTCACCCCCGAGTGTATAACATAAAAACTCGTAAAAACTCGTCTTTGGCGGTGAAGCGTTGTCTTCTCTTATTAATTTTTTTTTTAATGAGATATTTGATCAAAAATATGTTTATTAATTAATTTTCATCCAAACGATCCTTCCACCCATTTCAGCCAAACAGTTAGCCACGCCCCTAAAACATGCCATTGGTTAAGCCAAAGGTTAAGTATTAGCAAGGTTGGTACTTTAACATTTGGAAAGAATCACGTACATCAGCATTTTAGAGATAGATAAAAAAAAAACAAGAATAGAGGCAGCTTTCCCCAACCCCAGGCTGAGACACGGCAGAGGAGAATGAAACACGCCCAGCATGTAGAATTATGGGTAACTACATGGTGTTTCAGTGTTTTGAAGGAGAATTAGATACAGCAACAGAGAATCGCTCCTGAGAAAACTACAGCAGTGAAGCTCTAACTGTGGTTTTCAGCTGAAAACTGAGCTCATTGAGCTGCCAGCAACATCCACTTAGAGTGTGTGTGTGTGTGTGTTTGATTCTACAGGGAACCAAAGCGGTGCCACTTCCTTTTTGTTTTCCTCTCATACCTGTTATTTTTTGTTCCTCCTCAGTTTTGCTTCCTCACATCTGCCTTTCTTTCTAAAGTGGTTTCTCTCTCTCTCGTTTTCCCTGCCACTGTTTGGTTTTGATTAGATAGCCACCACATTGTCATGCAAAGCGCGAGAAAGCCGAGAATACAAGAGAATTTCCTCTGCAGCTCATCTGAAAGGGGTTGGATGTAATCCCTTGTGTCACCAAGCGGAAAGAGGCTACTCTTTCTCTCCGCGTTTTATTTTTTCCTTTCTCTTACCGTCATTCTTACATTTCCTGGTGTCTGCTTGCCAGCGGCCTCACTGAAGCTTGCCGTCTACATAGATCGATGAGGCCCCATTCACGCGCATGTCATCCGCAATCAGACTCGTGTTTGTTTTTAATTAAACTTTCATTCTGTATTGTCCAAGAAAATAACACTGGGGGAGTCTGCTTTGATTTGTTCTCTTATTTAGATGAGCATGCTGTTTTCTGTTTTGTGCTTGATGCTGATCAGAACGTCTCAAAGAAAAAGTTTGCGTAATTTTCGAGTGTTGCTGTAGCAGTCGGTTCTCTGAAAGTTTTCAATTGTGTGCGAACAAAACAACCACTGTGTGTTTGAGAAATAACAAGCACACATAAGATCTCAATTGTTTCTACTTGACAGCAACGAGAGCCTTAATCTTCTTGGATGTTTTTCAAATGTCTTCTGGGGAATAGGACTCAAACTGTTCTCAGATCACTGTTAGTTTAGTATTTTGTTCAATTTTACAACTTTTGTATGCTGTTGATTAATATTTAAGTTATCTTTCATTTTTATATTTTCAGTTTTCATTTTAAAAGGGCTAAAGATGCAATTTCAAGTTTTCCTTTCACTTTTGAGTGCTACAAGCTGTTTGTGAATAGATAAGATCCCTAAAGTTGAAAAGACTAAAGTCTCAAAGCCAAAGAGATATTCTTTATCAAAGTTAAGACTTGTCCACGCCCTCTTAAAACGCATTAAACACGCCCCCACATGTCTATGTCACTGTGTGGAAAGATTTGAATAACTCCACCCAAATGTACACGCAAAGAAAGAAGCCATAACTTTTATTCTTGCTGTAGTATTGTTGCTGCCGCCGCCATGTTGTGAAGATGCTGTTGTGAAAGCAAAACTTCTTTGTTTGGCCTTCCAACAGAGGACACACCTAGAAATCAGTGGTTAAGTTGTATTTACAACATTGTTCCAGAACAGTTCAATCCAAATATTCAGATGTGTGCAGCACATTTTACGGAGGACTGTTTCATAAACCTGGGGGACTAGCCAACAATGGCTGTGCACAAAGGTTGTTTCTATAAAGTGGGGCAGGGTTGCTTCTGACTCAAAGCTTGTAAATACATTTTCATATATAAAGAATTTTTCCACTGACGATTTCCACTCCAATCACAAATGCAGACATGGTTTTATGTTTAAGTGGCATGATATATGCAACGCAACATGTAAAAAGACAGTATAAATTATTATAATCAGTAATTATGTCCCCACTGGATGCAACAAATGCCTCGTTTGTAATGGGTTTTATTGGTTTTGTTTCGTCACGCCTGAGACACCGCATCACAGTATGGTAAGGAGCTTAACATTTCAGTCACACTCTTGAAGTATTCAGCCAATCACAATGCACTGGATAGCTGGCCAATCAGAGCACACCTTGCTTTTCAGAACAATTAGCCTTGTAAAACAATTAAGCGTTTAATATAAGGCGGGGCATAGAGGAGCAACAATGATTTACTCTATGTGGAAAATAATGTTTTTTGAACCTTAAATTGCACCAACACATTGCATTACACCAAATACACAACACAATGTTCTTTTTAGCATGTCATATCACACCCTTTAATTTTGGTAATTGAATTTATATTTTATTTATACTTTTGTTGTACTTTTGTCTTTTGTGTTACTTTTTGTTTAATATTTCTGTTTATATTTAAAATAGCATAATTTCAATAATTTATGTATTTAAGATTAAATATGTATTTCGGTTAGTTGTCCAAGTAACATTTCTGAATTTAGTTTAAGTTAGTTTTTCACCTGATATTTATATATTCAATTTTATTTTAGTTTTTAATATCAGTATTGTTTTATTTCAGCCTTTTTTCAATCACCGAATGCAAATATAGTTCAGTCATGAAACTCTAGAAGGCGCAGGCTGACGGGTTGTGAATGTAACTGATGATATTCCGAGAGCTAAACGACTTGGCACAAGCTGATTGGTTCATGCTGCATATGCAGCCAATGGGCTTACTGCCTTGCATTTATATGGCTGGCTAGTATTGACAGAGTTTCTCCGTAACCCTTCACCTCCACCTGTATAGATCTGCTACGGGTTATTTTAAATGTTATTTGTGCAGCAGCATGTCTTAAATACTTACAGCACCAATATCGCAATATGCATTGGCAGTACTTATTTGCATTGTTGAATTCAATCAAAATATTTCAAAACAAACTAAAATTTATCTTCAAATTCTTCCAAATTAAATAGCCTGATATACAATAGTGAGATTAATTTTATAACCAATTTCATTATTAACTGCATAGCTTATTTTATAAAACAATAATTATCATTAGTTGTATTTTTACTTTTCCTCAGAAATTTTAGGCTAACAGAACATAACAGACTAGAATGAAAATAAAATAGAATAGAATAACACATGATAGGTAAAAATTGATAGCCTGAGTAAGTCGCTTTGGATAAAATACATACATTTAGTTTTAATTTAATTTAATTTAATTTAATTTAATTTAATTTAATTTAATTTAATTTAATTTAATTTAATTTAATTTAATTTAATTTAGAATAGAATAGAATAGAATAGAATAGAGCACAAGTTTGGTGTTCAGTGATCAATGAAGTACAATGAAACTCTATTTAAAACTCTGTATATTCTCAAATTAACACATTTTTTATCTATATTTTACAGTTGGGGTCTATTCAAGACATTGTTGATTCTTTAATGAAAGTCCATTATGTCTTCTGAGCTATAGAAGTGCAACATCTGAGCAATAAAATCTCCCTTTAGGTCCAGATGTACAGTAGCAAACACTCAAATTAATTATTCAGGTGTATCAAGAGGAAACTATTTTTCTACATGCACACGCTACAAAAATCATCATAGCATGTTCATTCATCTTCTTGAATAATGCTCAGTATTCATGAGTGCTGTATGTGTTTGGCTAGTGTGTGTGTGTGTGTGTGTGTGTGTGTGTGTGTGTGTTTATTTATCTGGTATAACTCTGTGTGAGCATCTGAAGGTGGTATATGTGGGCCAGAGAGACGTTTGCTGACAGGTGGAGCTCTGATTGGCTCGATCATGCCCCACTAACCATGCAACAAACATACACACACACACACACACACTGACCTCTGCAGTCCGTATGTGTGCTTTCCTGTAGGAATAAGCATGCAGTCATTTCAGTGTGTGTGGTGATCTTACTGTTCCCAGACGTGTCATGAAAGACCATTTGAGTCACACAAACAACATCATCCTCCCGCCACAGTTCACCCGCAGCTTTGTATTTCAGCACGTAGCGTGTTGCTTTTGTCTGAAGCGCGGTCATCACAGCGTGGTCCTGCACTGCTGTACATCAAAACCGAAGAGAAAATATAAGCAGTTTTACAGCGCGCAACACATATAAAACCTCCTCTGCCGCGTCTTTTTCTCACTCTCTCTCTTTCATGGCGTGCTCGGCATTTGTGTACTGAAAGATTAAGTAGCTCCGAAGGGCCCGTGTTTACAAATATGCAGCCGCCAAACAGGCCAAAGCCTCCGAATGACTGTTGAATACAAATAGCTTTTTTATCAGTGCTGAGCCCCTGCCCAAAGAAATTGTGTTTTCCATCCTTTCCTCTTACGCCAATGAAATATGAAGCTTTATTTTCATCTCTCTCTCTCTCTCTCTCTCTCTCTCTC